>NC_134354.1:43996658-44004158 GCF_048569485.1 Anomaloglossus baeobatrachus | reverse complement strand
GCCGTTATTCCTCTTGAAAATGTATAATTAAGAACAACTGGGTGTGGCCATTACACGGACATTGAGGCGTGTCCCCGCATCTTCCTGATACCGTGCACTCCAAGATGACAGTGCGTGTATCGGATTTCCAGGAGGAGCATCAGAGGAACGACACAAAGAGGATTATGAAAAGCAGGCCCCAGATCATTTTTATTTTTAGGGACTGCAATTAGTTACTAAAACACACACGTATAATTATTATATATACAGGGTGGTCCAAAAGTAGGTGGACAGTATGTGTAATAGGGTTATCAAACATGGTGTAAAGTGAAACTGACTCAGATGCCCTTAGCAACCAATCAGATTCCAGCTTTCATTTCCCATTTCATTTCTTTTCATTTAGTCTGTTAAGAATAAAAAGTGGAATCTGATTGGTCGCTAAGGACAACTCAGGAGGAGTCAGTTTCACTTTACACCATGTTTGATTCATAACCCCATTACACATACTGTCCACCTACTTTGGGACCATCGTGTGTGTATGTGTGTATATATATATATATATATATATATATATATATATATATATATATGTATATATGTATATATGTATATATGTATATATGTATATATGTATATATGTATATATATGTATATATATGTATATATATATATATATATACATATACACATACATATACACACACATACCCACACACAAATACACATAGATATATAGAGATATGGAGATTATATATATATATATATACATACATATACATACATATATATATACACACACACACACATATAAAATTATACACACACACCCCATATTTTATATATATATATATATATATATATATATATATATATATATATATATATATATATATATATATATATATATATATATATATATACACATATACATATACATACACACACATATATATATACACACACACACACACCATATATTTTATATAAATATATATATATTATATATATATATATATATTTATGATATATACACATACCATATATAGATAGAGAGAGAGAGACATATATACATACATAGAGATCTATATATCTATATATTTATATATATATATATATATATATACACACACAGTCATATGAAAAAGTTTGGGCACCCCTATTAATGTTAACCTTTTTTCTTTACAACAATTTGGGTTTTTGCAGCAGCTATTTCAGTTTCATATATCTATAAATGATGGACTCAGTAATATTTCTGGATTGAAATGAGGTTTATTGTACTAACAGAAAATGTGCAATCCACATTTAAACAAAATTTGACCGGTGCAAAAGTATGGGCACCCTTATCAATTTCTTGATTGTAACACTCCTAACTACTTTTTACTGACTTACTAAAGCACTAAATTGGTTTTGTAACCTCATTGAGCTTTGAACTTCATAGGCAGGTGTATCCAATCATGAGAAAAGGTATTTAAGGTGGCCACTTGCAAGTTGTTCTCCTATTTGATTCTCCTATGAAGAGTGGCATCATGGGCTCCTCAAAACAACTCTCAAATGATCTGAAAACAAAGATTATTCAACATAGTTGTTCAGGGGAAGGTACAAAAAGTTGTCTCAGAGATTTAAACTGTCAGTTTCCCCTGTGAGGAACATAGTAAGGAAATGGAAGAACACCGGTACAGTTCTTGTTAAGCCCAGAAGTGGCAGGCCAAGAAAAATATCAGAAAGGCAGAGAAGAAGAATGGAGAGAACAGTCAAGGACAATCCACAGACCACCTCCAAAGACCTGCAGTATCATCTTGCTGCAGATGGTGTCAATGTGCATCGGTCAACAATACAGCGCACGTTGCACAAGGAGAAGCTGTAAGGGAGAGTGATGCGAAGAAGGGAATTTTGTTTACTTACCGTAAATTCCTTTTCTTCTAGCTCCAATTGGGAGACCCAGACAATTGGGTGTATAGCTATTGCCTCCGGAGGCCACACAAAGTATTACACTTAAAAGTGTAAGGCCCCTCCCCTTCTGGCTATACACCCCCAGTGGGATCACTGGCTCACCAGTTTTAGTGCCAAAGCAAGAAGGAGGAAAGCCAATAACTGGTTTAAAGACCAATTCAATCCGAGGAAACATCGGAGAACTGAACCATACCACATGAACAACATGTGTACCCGAAAAAACAGAAAAACCCCGAGAAAACAGGGCGGGTGCTGGGTCTCCCAATTGGAGCTAGAAGAAAAGGAATTTACGGTAAGTAAACAAAATTCCCTTCTTTTTCGCTCCTAATTGGGAGACCCAGACAATTGGGACGTCCAAAAGCAGTCCCTGGGTGGGTAAAAGAATACCTCGTGATAGGGCCGTCAAACAGCCCTTTCCTACAGGTGGGCAATCGCCGCCTGAAGGACTTATCTACCTAGGCTGGCGTCTGCCGAAGCGTAGGTATGCACCTGAAAATGCTTGGTAAAAGTATGCAGACTCAATCAGGTAGGTGCCTGACACACCTGCTGAGCCGTAGCCTGGTGCCGTAATGCCCAGGATGCACCCACGGCTCTGGTAGAATGGGCCTTCAGCCTTGAGAGAACCAGAAGCCCAGTAGAACTGTAGGTTTCAAGAATTGGTTCCTCGATCCCCCGAGCCAGGGTGGATTCAGAAGCTTGCGACTGTTTACGCCGACCAGCGACAAGGACAAAGAGTGCATCCGGGTGGCGCAGGAGCGCCATGCGGGAAGTAGAACCTGAGTGCTCTCACCAGAACCAACAGATGCAAATCCTTCTGAAATTGATGTACTGGACGAGGACACAAAGAAGGTGAGGTGATATCCTGATTGATATGAAAGTGGGATACCACCTTAGGGAGAAATTCCGGAATCGGACGCAGAACTACCCTGTCCTGGTGAAGGACCAGGAAGGGAGATTTGTATGAGAGCGTTGCTAGCTCGGAAACTCTCCTAAGAGACGAGACCGTTACTAGAAGGCCACTTCCCGAGAAAAGCGGGAAGGGAGACCTCTTTCAAAGGCTCGAAAGGCGGCATCTGGAGAGCAATTAGAACCTTGTTCAGATCCCAGGGCTCTAACGGCCGCCTGTACGGAGTGCTGAGAAGACAAACTCCCCGTAGGAACGTGCGTACCTGAGGAAGTCGTTTCTGAAAAAATACAGATAGCGCTGAGACTTGTCCCTAAAGGGAACTGAGCGACAACCCTTTTTCCAACCTAGATTGCAGGAAGGAAGGAAACATAGACGATGCAACCGGCCAGGGAGAAACACCCTGCGCCGAGCACCTAGATAAGAATATCTTCCACGTCCTGTGGTCAATCTTGGCGGACGTTGGTATGCTAGCCTGTCTCATGGTGGCAACCACGTCCTGAGGTAATCCTGACGACACTAGGTTCCAGGACTCAAAGCCACACCATCAGGTTGAGGGCCGTAGAATTCAAATGGAAGAATGGCCCTTGAGACAGCCAGTCTGATTGGTCTGGTAGTGCCCCCGGTTAGCCTACCGTGAGGCACCACAGAACCGGGAACCACAACATCCTCGGCCAATCTGTAGCGACGAGGATGGCGCGGCCGCAGTCGGTCCTGATCTAACGCAGCACTCTGGGCAACAATGCCAGAGGTGGCACATAAGGTAGCTGGAACTGCGACCAATGCTGAACTAAGGCGTCTGCCGCCAGAGCTCGATGATTGTGAAACCGTGCCATGAAGCTGGCACATTGTTGTTGTGCCGTGACGCCATTAGATCGACGTCCGGCCTCTGTCAGCGGCGCCAGATCTCCTGAAACCCGTCCGGGTGAAGAGACCATACCCTTTCGGCCACACCCCGGCGACTTAGGAAGTCAGCTTCCTAGTTTACCACGCCTGGGATGTGAACTGTGGATATGGTGGATGCCGTGTCTTCCACCTACATCAGAACCTGCCGGACTTCCTGGGAGGCTTGCCGGTTGCGCGTTCTTCCTTGGTGGTTGATGTATGCCACCGCTGTGGAGTTGTCCGACTGAAGTCGGATTTGCTTGCTTTCCAGCTGCTGTTGAAAGGTTTGTAGGGCAAGATACACTGCTCTGTGTTCAAGAACATTGATCTGAAGGGTGGACTCTTGCTGAGTCCACGTACCCTGAGCACTGTGGTGGAGAAAAACTGCTCCCCACCCTGACAGACTCGCGTCTGTCGTAACTATCGCCCAGGATGGGGATAGGAAGGACCTTCTTTTTGACCATGAGGTGGGAAGAAGCCACCACCGTAGAGATTCCTTGGCCGCCTGAGAAAGAAAGACGACTCTGTTGAGGGAGGTCGACTCCCCGTCCCATTGGCGGAGAATGTCACATTGTAGTGGACGCAGATGAAACTGCGCGAAAAGAACTGCCTCCATTGCTACCATCTTACGTAGGAAGTGCATGAGGCGTCTTAATGTGTGCGACTGGTTCTTAAAGAAGAGATTGCAGCCCGTAGTGAATGCTGTTTGTCTAGCGGAAGCTTCACTATCGCTGAGAGAGTATGAAACTCCATGCCTATATATGTTAGCGATAGGGTCGGGGTCGGATCTGACTTTAAAAAGTTGATGATCCACCCAAAACTCTAGAGAGTCTCCAGCGCAACGTTCGGGCAGTGTCGGCATGTTTCCTAAGAGAGTGCCTTGACAAGTAGATCGTCTAAATATGGGATCACAGAGTGACCCTGAGAGTGCAGGACTGTGACTACTGCTGCCCTGACCTTGGCGAAGACCAGTGGGACTGTCGCTAGCCGGAAGGTAGAGCTACGAACAGAAGGTGTTCGTCTCCTATAACGAAGCGTAGAAACGCTAGTGCTCTGGATCAATCGGCACGTGTGGATAAGCATCCTTGATGCCTAATGATGCTAGGAAATCTCCTTGGGACATTGAGGCGATGACATGGCGGAGGGATTCCATCCGGAACCGCCTGGTGTCCACGAGCTTGCTGAGCAGTTTTAGATCCAGAACGGGACGGAACGGCCCGTTCTTATAGGTACCGCAAATAATTTGGGGTAAAAACCGTGACCTTGTTCCTGCAGAGGAACGGGGGTCATCACTCTTTCTGCCTATAGAGTGCACCCTGTTTGCAGAAGAGCAGCGGCTCGGCCGGGAGGTGGAGAAGTTCTGAAGAATCGAGTTGGAGGACGAGAAGTGAGCTCTATCCTGTACCCGTGAGACAGAATGTCTCACACCCAACGGTCATTGACCTATGGCAGCTAAATATCGCCAAGGCGGGAGAGCCTGCTACCGACCGAGGATGCGGAGAGAGGAGGCCGCAAGTCATGAGGAAGCCGCCTTGGAAGCGGGTTTTCAGACTGTCTCTTTTTTGGGCGTGACTGAGCCCGCCAAGAATCTGAGCTCCTCTGATCCTTTTGAGTCCACATTGGACGAAGAAAAAATGGGACCTGCCCGGGCCTCGAAAAGACCGAAACCCCCACTGCCTCCTGCTCTGTTGGGGTTTGTTGTGTCCGGGCTGAGGAAAGGATGAATCCTTACCCCTGGACTGTTTAATGGTTACATCCAAACGCTCACCAAACAGTCGGTCAGCAGAAAAAGGCAACTGGTTAAGCACCCTTTTTTGGGAGCAGAATCTGCCTTCCATTCACTTAACGAGCAGACCAGGCTCTGCTTAAAAACACGGAGTAGCGGAGGCTACTGCCGCACGGTTCGCAGAGTCTAGGGCAACCTGAATCGCGTAAGAAACAAATGCAGACATTTGAGAGGTTAAGGATGCCACCTGCTGCACAGATGTACGTGTAACCGTGTCAATCTGTGTAAGACAAGCTGAAATAGCTTGGAGTGCCCCAAGGGTGAGAATGCTGGAGCCAACGGTGCGCCGACAGCCTCATAGATGGATTTAGACCAGAGATCCATCTGTCTGTCAGTGGCATCTTTAAGTGCAGCTCCATCTCCCACTGCAACTATGGATCTAGCTACAAGCCTGGAGATTGGAGGATGCCGCTTGGGACACTGGGTCCAGTCCTTGACCACGTCAGGGGGCAGGGATAACGTGTATCCTAAGCCGTTTGGAGAAGCGCATATCTGGATAAGTGTGGTGTTCCTGGACTGCCTCTCTGAAGGCAGAGTGGTCCAGAAAAATACGTGAAGCTGACTCCTCCACTGGAGGAGCTGGGCGAGAAATAACCAACATTCTATTGATGGACGCTATAAGATTATTCACTATGGCGTCACCATTAGGTGTATCCAGATTGAGAGCGGTCTCAGGATCAGAATCCTGAGCCGCTACTTCCGCCTCATTACACAGAGAGTCCTTCTGCTAGGACCCTGATGAAACCGAGGGCCGCTCAAAGTGAGCCCGCTTAGGCTGTCTGGGACTGACGTCTGTGCAGAGCCGTGACTCTGGGATGCATGTGACATTCCCGGAGCTGTTAGTTGTTCACACTGAGGGGGGCCATGGATCAATGATTCAACAGTGCCCATGTTGTGAGAGACATGTCCGGACTGCTAGGCTTCTAGTATCATAGCCATAGTCTCAGAAAATCTGTCAGTAAATACTGCAGACACCGTCCTCATCCTCTGGCCATTAGCAGAGACTCCGGCTGAGTTGTACAATGGGGGTCTATGTAACCTGCCGGCCGTATAGCCGTACATGCTGTACCGGCTGCACAGAAAAACATGTGGTTCTGCACCTTTGTTTTACACAGAGAATATGCTGATAACTCCTCCGCACAATCCAGGAGGGTATATACAACGTGCGACCAAACAGTGCAATGTATATAGTACAAGCATATCTATAAGTGCACTTCTGCACTAGTGGGGTTAGCACCACAGGTGCTGCTTAACGCCTGTTGCAGCGATTGTGTGACTATCAGAATGCCAGGGTCTTCCACACTTGTCTCTGTATCGTACAGAAACTGACACGAATGGCTGCCGGCGTCCTGTATAGAGAAGGAAGCCGTGGGCGTGCCTGAGAAAGTGCGGGAATCCGGTTTCACAGTGCACACAGTGAGAGGGGTGGAGTATGCAAAACATACTCCAGCTCTCAGCGCTGCTGTGCTATGCAGCGTCACGCCCCTACCCTGACTGTCAGGCCTGTGGGCGGTAACGAAGGGAGACTAGGCCCAGAAGCCGGGGACTCGAGTTAATAAGCGCGGCCGGCATATCAGTGCTGGCCGGCGCGGAAGTCCCCGGCGCACCACAAATCCCAGCGGCGCCTTAAATAAAAAACGGCAGCGGTGGTTAGCGCGGTAGTCACCCAATACACTAACACACCCAGCGACGCTGTGGTGTGCGATGGCACTAGTGCGGACAGCGCCGCTGTCCCTGGCGCACTAACACACCCAGCAGTGCTGCCGTGTGTCTGCGCGGTCCCCACAGGGACACCGAGTACCTCCATGTAGCAGGGCCATGTCCCTGAAGATACTCCGCTCCATGTCCAGCAGATACCAGGGGCTGTGGATGGAGCACGGTCTCAGTGCCTGGAGACCGATAGAATCCCACTTCACCCAGAGCCCTGTAAAAAGGGATGGGGAAGGAAGCAGCATGTGGGCTCCAGCCTCCGTACCCGCAATGGGTACCTCAACCT